>NC_069500.1:777847840-777867840 GCF_027579735.1 Bombina bombina | reverse complement strand
AGCCGCCAAAACCAGCGTTAGAGGCTCCTAACGCTGGTTTTAGGCTACCGCCGGTATTTGGAGTCAGTCAGGAAAGGGTCTAACGCTCACTTTGCAGCCGCGACTTTTCCATACCGCAGATCCCCTTACATCAATTGCGTATCCTATCTTTTCAATGGGATCTTTCTAACTCCGGTATTTAGAGTCGTGGCTGAAGTGAGCGTTAGAAATCTAACGACAAAACTCCAGCCGCAGAAAAAAAGTCAGTAGTTAAGAGCTTTCTGGGCTAAAGCCGGTTTATAAAGCTCTTAACTACTGTGCTCTAAAGTACACTAACACCCATAAACTACCTATCTACCCCTAAACCGAGGGCCCCCCCCACATCGCCGCCACTCTATAAAAAAAATTTAACCCCTAATCTTCCGCTCCGTACACTGCCGCCAACTAAGTTATCCCTATGTACCCCTAATCTGCTGCCCCTAACACCGCCGACCCCTATATTATATTTATTAACCCCTAATCTGCCCCCCACGTCGCCTCCACCTGCCTACACTTATTAACCCCTAATCTGCCGTCCGCACGCCGCCAGCTACATTATAGCTATGTACCCCTAATCTGCTGCCCCTAACACCGCCGACCCCTATATTATATTTATTAACCCCTAATCTGCCCCCCACAACGTCGCCTCCATCTGCCTACACTTATTAACCCCTAATCTGCCGAGCGGACCGCACCGCTATTATAATAAAGTTATTAACCCCTAATCCGCCTCACTCCCGCCTCAATAACCCTATAATAAATAGTATTAACCCCTAATCTGCCCTCCCTAACATCGCCGACACCTAACTTCAAGTATTAACCCCTAATCTGCTGATCGGAGCTCACCGCTACTCTAATAAAAAATTTTAACCCCTAAAGCTAATTTTAACCCTAACCCTAACACCCCCCTAAGTTAAATATAATTTTATTCTAACGAAATAAATTAACTCTTATTAAATAAATTATTCCTATTTAAATCTAAATACTTACCTGTAAAATAAACCCTAATATAGCTACAATATAAATTATAATTATATTATAGCTATTTTAGGATTAATATTTATTTTACAGGCAACTTTGTATTTATTTTAACCAGGTACAATAGCTATTAAATAGTTAAGAACTATTTAATAGCTAAAATAGTTAAACTAATTACAAAATTACCTGTAAAATAAATCCTAACCTAAGTTACAATTAAACCTAACACTACACTATCAATAAATTAATTAAATACAATATCTAAAATTATCTACAATTAAACCTAACACTACACTATCAATAAATTATTTAAATACAATATCTACAATTATCTACAATTAAACCTAACACTACACTATCAATAAATTATTTAAATAAAATATCTACAAATAAATACAATGAAATAAACTAACTAAAGTACAAAAAATAAAAAAATATTTACAAACATCAGAAAAATATTACAACAATTTTAAATTAATTACACCTACTCTAATCCCCCTAATAAAATAAAGCCCCCCAAAATAAAAAATGCCCTACCCTATTCTAATTTAAAAAGTTCAAAGCTCTTTTACCTTACCAGTCCTGAACAGGGCCCTTTGCGGGGCATGCCCCAAAGAATTCAGCTCTTTTGCCTGTAAAAAAAACACATACAATACCCCCCCAACATTACAACCCACCACCCACATACCCCTAATCTAACACAAACCCCCCTTAAATAAACCTAACACTAAGCCCCTGAAGATCTTCCTACCTTATCTTCACCATACCAGGTTCACCGATCGGTCCTCGAAAGTCTTGATCCAAGCCTCGGAAGTGTTGATCCAAGCCCAAGCGGGGGGGCTGAAGAGTGACGTCCATCCGCGGGCTGAAATCTGGATCCAAGCGGCGGCTGAAGAAATCCATCATCGGGATAAAGTCTTCTATCAAGCCGCATCTTCAATCTTCTTTCTTCTGGAGCGGAGCGGAGGCATCTGCTTCCAAGCTGACGCGGAACATCCTCTTCAACCGACGCCTACTCGCCGAATGACGGTTCCTTTAAATGACGTCATCCAAGATGGCGTCCCTCGAATTCCGATTGGCTGATAGGATTCTATCAGCCAATCGGAATTAAGGTAGGAATATTCTGATTGGCTGATGGAATCAGCCAATCAGAATATTCCTACCTTAATTCCGATTGGCTGATAGAATCCTATCAGCCAATCGGAATTCGAGGGACGCCATCTTGGATGACGTCATTTAAAGGAACCGTCATTCGGCGAGTAGGCGTCGGTTTGAAGAGGATGTTCCTCGTCGGCTTGGAAGAAGATGGCTCCGCTCCGCTCCAGAAGAAAGAAGATTGAAGATGCGGCTTGATAGAAGACTTCATCCCGATGATGGACTTCCGACTTCAGCCCGATGATGGATTTCTTCAGCCGCCGCTTGGATCCAGACTTCAGCCCGAGGATGGACGTCACTCTTCAGCCCCCCGCTTGGGCTTGGATCAACACTTCCGAGGCTTGGATCAAGACTTCCGAGGACCGATCGGTGAACCTGGTATGGTGAAGATAAGGTAGGAAGATCTTCAGGGGCTTAGTATTAGGTTTATTTAATGGGGTTTTGGGTTAGATTAGGGGTATGTGGGTGGTATTGTATGTGTTTTTTTTACAGGCAAAAGAGCTGAATTCTTTGGGGCATGCCCCGCAAAGGGCCCTGTTCAGGGCTGGTAAGGTAAAAGAGCTTTGAACTTTTTTAATTTAGAATAGGGTAGGGCATTTTTTTATTTTGGGGGGCTTTGTTATTTTATTAGGGGGCTTAGAGTAGGTGTAATTAGTTTAAAATTGTTGTAATATTTTTCTGATGTTTGTAAATATTTTTTTATTTTTTGTACTTTAGTTAGTTTATTTCATTGCATTTATTTGTAGATATTTTATTTAAATAATTTATTGATAGTGTAGTGTTAGGTTTAATTGTAGATAATTGTAGATATTGTATTTAAATAATTTATTGATAGTGTAGTGTTAGGTTTAATTGTAGATAATTGTAGATATTGTATTTAATTTATTTATTGATAGTGTAGTGTTAGGTTTAATTGTAACTTAGGTTAGGATTTATTTTACAGGTAATTTTGTAATTATTTTAACTATTTTAGCTATTAAATAGTTCTTAACTATTTAATAGCTATTGTACTGGTTAAAATAAATACAAAGTTGCCTGTAAAATAAATATTAATCCTAAAATAGCTACAATATAATTATAATTTATATTGTAGCTATATTAGGATTTATTTTACAGGTAAGTATTTAGCTTTAAATAGGAATAAGTTATTTAATAAGAGTTAATTTATTTCGTTAGATAAAAATTATATTTAATTTAGGGGGGTGTTAGGGTTAGAATTAGCTTTAGGGGTTAATACATTTATTAGAATAGCGGTGAGCTCCAGTCGGCAGATTAGGGGTTAATGTTTGAAGTTAGGTGTCGGCGATGTTAGGGAGGGCAGATTAGGGGTTAATAAGTGTAGGCAGGTGGAGGCGACGTTGTGGGGGGCAGATTAGGGGTTAATTAATTTAATATAATATAGGGGTCGGCGGTGTTAGGGGCAGCAGATTAGGGGTACATAGGGAAAATGTAAGTAGCGGCGGTTTACGGAGCGGCAGATTAGGGGTTAAAAATATGCAGGGGGCGGCAGATTAGGGGTTAATAAGTGTAAGGTTAGGGGTGTTTAGACTCGGGGTACATGTTAGGTGCAGACGTAGGAAGTGTTTCCCCATAGAAAACAATGGGGCTGCGTTAGGAGCTGAACGCAGCTTTTTTGCAGGTGTTAGGTTTTTTTTCAGCTCAAATTGCCCCATTGTTTTCTATGGGGGAATCGTGCACGAGCACGTTTTTGAAGCTGGCCGCTTCCGTAAGCACCGCTGGTATCTAGAGTTGCAGTGGCGTTAAATTATGCTCTACGCTCCCTTTTTGGAGCCTAACGCACTGAAAACCCAGCCATTCTGTGAACTCTAAATACCAGCGGTATTTAAAAGGTGCGTGGGAAAAAAAAAGCACGCGTAGCTAACGCACCCCCTTTGGCCGCAGAACTCTAAATCCAGGCGTTAGTCAACAAACAGAAATCTGTTCTTTCCCTACCAAATCGTTAACCTTTTGGGTTTTTAAATACACACACTGAATTCTACCCTCAGTCTACCCAGAGAGAAAATTGTGAATATAAAGAAAGAAATTTCAAAAACTCTTTCTTTATCCTTAGTTCCCATCAGGACTATAGCCAGAATAGTTGGGCTACTCTCATCCTCTATTCAGGCTATTTTTCCTGCTCCTCTTCATTACAGGGAACTTCAACGTTTAAAAATCTTTCATCTTCAGAAAGGCCTTTCATATTCCCATCTGATTCCTTTATCTTCGGAAGCCAAAGAAGAACTTTCTTGGTGGCTCTCCCATATAGAAGCTTGGAATGGGAGGGCCGTTTTTGGGAAAGCTCCGGATTTAATTATAGAATCCGATGCCAGTCGTTCAGGCTGGGGTGCTCATTGTGGTTCCTCAATCACGGGTGGAAAATGGTCTTCAGAAGAAAAAGGTTTTCACATAAACTGCTAAGAACTTTTGGCAGGCTCTTTTGCAGTCAAGAGTTTTGCCAAAGATTCTTTTCCTGTATCCATTTTACTCAGAATCGTCTCTGTTGTACAAAATCAAGAGATTACTTTCATTACAAAAGATTTCATTCACCTTTGCTTGGACAGAAATATTTCTGTCAAAGCAGAATATATTCTAGGTTTATCCAATATCGCAGCGGATTGGGGTTCTCGTTATCTTTCAGACTTAAGAGATTGGAAACTTCACAAACAAGTTTTTCACTCGCTTCAGTCTCTCAGAGGTCCCTTTTCAATGGATCTTTTCGCTTCGAGACTGAATTTTCAAATTCGCCCCTTTTTCAGTTGGCGTCCAGATCCAGATGCCCTAGCGATCGACGCACTCCTGGCCTCTTCAGACAGCTTATGAGTTTCCTCCGTTTTCCATGATTCAGAGAACTCTCTCAGTAGCCTGACAGGATCTCCTTTTAATTCTTCTAATCATTCCCCTTTGGCCATCTCAACCATGGTACCCGTCCCTGCTAGAATTATCTGTCAACCATCCCGTTCTTCTTCCTCTTTTTCCTCTTCTGTTGTCAGATCCAAAAGGTCTTCCTCACGATCTTATCGTTCACGGATCTCTTTGTCTCATAGCTTGGTCAATTTTGGGCAATCTTCATCCCTCCCTGGTACCAAAAGATGCTATTTTTCCGCATGGTCCAGATGGTCTGGCTGGTGCTTGGAGAGAGGTATGGATCCACTTTCAGTTGATGTAACAGTTATTAATTTTCTTACGTCCCTTTTTGATTCCGGTTAAGCTTATAGGACTATTAACGTTTCCAGATCAGCTATTTCTGCAAAACATTCTTTTATTAATAATTTTCCCGCGGGTCAACACTCTTTAGTTTGCAAATTAATGAAAGCCATTAAACTTAAAAGACCTCCTGCTCCTAAATGCTCCTTTTTGGGATGTTGATCTTATCTTTTCTCATTTTAAATCTTGGCCTTCTAATGAATTGTTATCTTTAAAACAACGTTCTGCCAAATTAGCTACTCTTTTGTGTTTAATCTCTTTTCGCAGAGTTTCTGATGTAAGAGCGTTAGATTTTAACTCTAAACGTTTTACTCCTGAATGTGTTACTTTCTTTATCTCTAAAAGAGTCTTTATCAACTTCTATATTCTACCCTTATTTACCTTCTGAACCTTTTCTCTGTGTGGTTTTATGTCTCAAAGAATATGAACGTAGAACTTCTTTTCGAACTTCCTCTTCTAATCAACTGTTATCTTTATTGCTAGGTGGGTTAAATGGGTTATGATTGATTTATCTTTTTCTGCTCACTCTGTTAGAGGATCAGCCGCTTTTAAAGCATTTTTGAAAGCTGCTACCCTTCAACAAATTTTGGATGAAGCCGACTGGTCTTCAGATTCCATATTTAAAAAATGTATTTTAAACCCATTGAACATGCCTCTCAATTTATTTTGTTAGTTTGCTTTAAACTAGCAAAATATGAGTCTCTGGTCTTGGGATTATCCTAACTTGTGAAGGTATAATCTAGATTTTATCAGACACAGAGACGAGTATTTTCCCTCCTCTACATTGATTTGTATTTTTCCCTCCCTTTGTATGTTTTACCATATTATTAATCAGATTTTATTGTATATTTGTTTTAGTTACCAATCCATAATCAGGATCTTGTTTCAAGTGGTTTTGTTCCTTCTCATTTGAACTTCAGTCAAGTTCGTTCTAGTTTTTGCGATGATCCAGTTGGTTTTCAAGTTCTTCAGATCGTTTGGATACTTCCTTTTGGATGGTCATCTTCTTCTGGATTCTTCGCTTCAGTTAATTTTGCTGCCTTTTTGGCCTTAGTTATTTGTTTGTTATGGACTTTGGTTTTCCTTCAACAGCTTCTAAGAAAGAGGATTTACTGTTTGATATTTGACAGTGTATGGTCTCTATGATTAAGCCGATTGGTCAGTTTGTTTTAGTTTAATCAGTTCTCCCTTTTTATTGGTCAATGGTCTGTACACTGATGTATTCTGTCATTTTCAAATATTGTCAGTTATTTGTATTTATTTTCTGTATACTTTTAAAACTGAATTGAAAGTAGTGAAAGAAAGCAAGCAAAATACTCGTCTCTGTGTCTTTAATAAAATCTAGATTATACCTTCACAAATTAGGAAAAAAAATTTCAACCCCAGTCTGCAAAACTATTGAGCTTTAGTGTAACTGCCTAATTTAAAATATTAAAAACAAAAACAAACAAAAAAAACATTGCAGAAAGGAAAAAAGTTCTGTCTTTGGGCTGGTGGTGTTAATCATACAGCTACGCAATACTCTAAACTAATCTATCATCATTCCTGGGATAAACCGAAGTGCAGACCAATATTGCCGGGACCACTGTATTCTTGATTGACAAGCAAGTAGACAAACCGGAAAAAGACGAGCAAATCCTATTATGTCAAAAGCAGTATAGCCGCATTCTAAAAACAACAAAAGATGGTACAAACACAAGATGCATGTAAACCTATTATAACGTACCATAATCACTATATACATTGCTATGTCATACACTAAATACATATAACTATTGCATATCAAGTGTCATTTGTAAACACAGGATTGTAACACTATGTAGTAATAATCCATTTACCTAAATAAAAGCTCAGGTAGATTTACAATGTATCTATGCTATTCATCATGTTAACATATTATACACAATATATCAATATATTCCAAAGCAGAAGGGTGACTCCATATATCCGTATAGATAAATATATATTTATTTATTTAAAATTCCTAAGCTACAAGTTTTACCAAAATGTTACTCGCCATTGATCCCACCCATTACCAGACCACACCACACCCAATACATTGTCTCTTTAAAGGGGACATGAAACCCAAACATTTTCTTTCATTCAGATAGAGAGTACAATTTTAAAAAAAAAGTTTCCAATTTATCAAATTTGCTTTGTTCTCATGTTATTCTTTGTTGAAGAGATACCTAGGTAGGTAGTGTGCACTAGTGTCTAAATCACTTACATGACAGGAAATAGTGCTGCCATCGAGTGCTCCAGCTAATTTATAACATTGTTGCTAACACATGCACACTCCTGAGCTAATATCCCGCTTTTCAACAAAGGATAACAAGAAAACAAAGAAAATTTGATAACAGAAGTAAATTGGAAAGTTGCTTAAAATTGTATGTCCTAATCATAAAAGAAAAAATTGGGGTTTTATGTCCCTTTAAGGCAGTTAGTTAACTGCTAAAATTTAACTGTTCTATGGGTACAGAAAATGTCTTATTTTCCCACAATATTGCTTTAAATTAATCCCTACTTTGCAACCTGACTGACATCGGAAAGCAAAAATCTCTATAAAGCCATCAAAAATCTGATGCTCCATCTCTACAGCAACATTTCACTGCTGCACCTAGATTTCCAAGTCTTTTAATAATGAGTGAATGCAGATTTAACATTCCCTCACTATTTTTTCACTACTCATCACAGTTAAATTTCTACTCACCAATGGCTAGTTGATTTTGAGCATATATATATATATATATATATATATATATATATATATATATATATATATATATATATATATATATATATATATATATATATATATATATATATATATATATATATATATATATATACATAATTTATGCTTACCTGATAAATTTATTTCTCTTGTAGTGTATCCAGTCCATGGATCATCCATTACTTGTGGGATATTCTCCTTCCCAATAGGAAGTTGCAAGAGGATCACCTACAGCAGAGCTGCTATATAGCTCCTCCCCTCACTGCCATATCCAGTCATTCGACCGAAACAAGACGAGAAAGGAGAAACTATAGGGTGCAGTGGTGACTGTAGTTTAATTAAAATTTAGACCTGCCTTTAAAGGACAGGGCGGGCTGTGGACTGGATACACTACAAGAGAAATAAATTTATCAGGTAAGCATAAATTATGTTTTCTCTTGTTAAGTGTATCCAGTCCACGGATCATCCATTACTTGTGGGATACCAATACCAAACCTAAAGTACACGGATGATGGGAGGGACAAGGCAGGAACCACTGCCTGTAGAACCTTTCTCCCAAAAACAGCCTCCGAAGAAGCAAAAGTGTCAAATTTGTAAAATTTTGAAAAGGTGTGAAGCGTAGACCAAGTCGCAGCCTTGCAAATCTGTTCAACAGAGGCCTCATTTTTAAAGGCCCAGGTGGAAGCCACAGCTCTAGTAGAATGAGCTGTAATCCTTTCAGGGGGCTGCTGTCCAGCAGTCTCATAGGCTAAGCATATTATGCTCCGAAGCCAAAAGGAGAGAGAGGTTGTCGAAGCTTTTTGACCTCTCCTCTGTCCAGAGTAAACGACAAACAGGGCAGATGTTTGACGGAAATCTTTAGTAGCCTGTAAGTAAAACTTCAAGGCACGGACTACGTCCAGATTATGCAAAAGACGTTCCTTCTTTGAAGAAGGATTAGGACACAATGATGGAACAACAATCTCTTGATTGATATTCCTGTTAGAAACCACCTTAGGTAAAAACCCAGGTTTGGTACGCAGAACTACCTTGTCTGAATGAAAAATCAGATAATGAGAATCACAATGTAAGGCAGATAACTCAGAGACTCTTCGAGCCGAGGAAATAGCCATCAAAAACAGAACTTTCCAAGATAAAAGTTTAATATCAATGGAATGAAGGGGTTCAAACGGAACTCCCTGAAGAACTTTAAGAACCAAGTTTAAGCTCCACGGGGGAGCAACAGTTTTAAACACAGGCTTAATCCTAACCAAAGCCTGGAACTTCTGCCAGACGCTTGTGCAAAAGAATAGACAGAGCAGAGATCTGTCCTTTTAAAGAACTAGCTGATAAGCCTTTGTCCAAACCCTCTTGGAGAAAGGACAATATCCTAGGAATCCTAACCTTACTCCATGAGTAACTCTTGGATTCACACCAATAAAGATATTTACGCCATATCTTATGGTAGATTTTCCTGGTGACAGGCTTCTGAGCCTGTATTAAGGTATCAATGACTGACTCGGAGAAGCTACGCCTTGATAGAATCAAGCGTTCAATCTGCATGCAGTCAGTCTCAGAGAAATTAGATTTGGTTGATTGAAAGGACCTTGTATTAGAAGGTCCTGCCTCAGAGGCAGAGTCCATGGTGGAAGAGATGACATGTCCACTAGGTCTGCATACCAGGTCCTGCGTGGCCACGCAGGCGCTATCAGAATCACCGATGCTCTCTCCTGTTTGATTTTGGCAATCAGTTGAGGGAGCAGAGGAAACGGTGGAAACACATAGGCCAGGTTGAAGAACCAAGGAGCTGCTAGAGCATCTATCAGCGTTGCTCCCGGGTCCCTGGACCTGGATCCATAACAAGGAAGCTTGTCGTTCTGGTGAGACACCATGAGATCCAGTTCTGGTTTGCCCCAACGATGGACCAGTTGAGCAAACACCTCCGGATAGAGTTCCCACTCCCCCGGATGAAAAGTCTGACGACTTAGAAAATCCGCCTCCCAGTTCTCTACGCCTGGGATGTGGATTGCTGACAGGTGGCAAGAGTGAGACTCTGCCCAGCGAATTATCTTTGAGACTTCTAACATCGCTAGGGAACTCCTGGTTCCCCCTTGATGGTTGATGTAAGCCACAGTCGTGATGTTGTCCGACTGAAATCTGATGAACCTCAGTGTTGCTAACTGAGGCCAAGCTAGAAGAGCATTGAATATTGCTCTTAACTCCAGAATATTTATTGGGAGGAGTTTCTCCTCCTGAGTCCACGATCCCTGAGCCTTCAGGGAGTTCCAGACTGACTGCACCCCAACCTAGAAGGCTGGCATCTGCTGTTACAATCGTCCAATCTGGCCTGTGAAAGGTCATACCCTTGGACAGATGGACCCGAGAAAGCCACCAGAGAAGAGAATCTCTGGTCTCTTGATCCAGATTTAGTAGAGGGGACAAATCTGAGTAATCCCCATTCCACTGACTTAGCATGCATAATTGCAGCGGTCTGAGATGCAGGCGCGCAAATGGCACTTTGTCCATTGCCGCTACCATTAAGCCGATTACTTCCATGTACTGAGCCACTGACGGGTGTGGAATGGAATGAAGGACACGGCAAGCATTTAGAAGTTTTGATAACCTGGACTCCGTCAGGTAAATTTTCATCTCTACAGAATCTATAAGAGTCCCTAGGAAGGAGACTCTTGTGAGTGGTGATAGAGAACTCTTTTCCACGTTCACTTTCCACCCATGCGACCTCAGAAATGCCAGAACTATCTCTGTATGAGACTTGGCAATTTGAAAGCTTGACGCCTGTATCAGGATGTCGTCTAGATACGGAGCCCCACCGCTATGCCTCGCGGTCTTAGAACCGCCAGAAAGTGAGCCCCAGAACCTTTGTAAAAATTCTCGGGGGCAGTGGCCAACCCGAAGGGAAGAGCTACAAATTGGTAATGCCCTTTCTAGAAAGGCAAACCTTAGGAACCGATGATGATCTTTGTGAATCGGTATGTGAAGGTAGGCATCCTTTAAGTCCACTGTGGTTCATGTACTGACCCCTCTTGGATCCTGGGTTAGGATGGTCTGAATAGTTTCCCATTTTGAATGATGGAACTCTGAGGAATTTGTTTAAGATCTTTAGATCTAAGATTGGTCTGAAGGTTCCCTCTTTCTTGGGAACCACAAACAGATTTGAATAAAATCCCTGTCCTTGTTCTGTCCGTGGAACTGGATGGATCACTCCCATTACTAGGGAGGTCTTGCACACAGCTTAGAAATGCCTCTTTCTTTATCTGTTTGCTGATAACCTTGAAAGATGAAATCTCCCTTGTGGTGGAGAAGCTTTGGAAGTCCAGAAGATATCCCTGAGATATGATCTCCAACGCCCAGGGATCCTGAACATCTCTTGCCCACGCCTGGGCGAAGAGAGGAAATCTGCCCCCCACTAGATCCGTTTCCGGATAGGGGGCCGTTCCTTTCATGATGTCTTGGGGGGCAGCAGCATGCTTTCTGGCCTGCTTGCCCTTGTTCCAGGACTGGTTAGGTTTCCAGGCCTGTCTGGAATGAGCAACAGTTCCCTCTTGTTTTGAAGCGGAGGAAGTTGATGCTGCTCCTGCCTTGAAATTTCGAATAAGGCCTACGAAAATTAGACTGTTTAGCCTTTGATTTTGGCACCTGTCCTGAGGAAGGGGTATGACCCTTGCCTCCAGTAAATGGTCAGCAATAATTTCCTTCAAAACCAGGCCCAGAATAGGTCTGCCCCTTGAAAGGAATGTTGAGTAATTTTAGACCTTTGAAGTCACGTCAGCTGACCAGGATTTAAGCATAGCGCCCTACGCGCCTGGATGGCGAATCCGGAATTCTTAGCCGTTAGTTTAGTCAAATGAACAATGGCATCAGAAACAAATGAGTTAGCTAGCTTAAGCGTTCTAAGCTTGTCAATTTCATTCAATGGAGCTGTCTGATGGCCTCTTCCAGGGCCTCAAACCAGAATGCCGCCGCAGCTGGTGACAGGGCGCAAGGCATGCAAGGGGCTGGTAAAAATAAAACCTTGTTGAATAAACAGTTTCTTAAGGTAACCCTCCAATTTTTTATCCAGTTGGATCTGAAAAAGCACAACTGTCTCAACCGGGATAGTGGTACGCTTTGCTTAAAGTAGAAACTGCTCCTCCACCTTAGGGACGCGTTCTGCTATAAGTCCCGTGTAGTGGCGTCTATTGGAAACATTTTTCTAAATATAGGAGGTGGGGAAAAGGGCACACCGGGGTCTATCCACACTCCTTGCTAATAATTTCTGTAAGCCCTTTTAGGTATAGGAAAAACGTCAGTACACACCGGCACTCCGCATAGTATCTATCCAGCCTACACAATTTCTCTGGAATTGCAACTGTGTTACAGGTCATTCAGAGCAGCTAAATACCCTCCCCACGCAATACACGGAGGTTCTCAAGCTTAAATTTAAAATTAGAAATCTATGAATCAGGTTTCCCCGAGTCAGAGATGTCACCCACAGACTGAAGCTCTCCGTCTCATGTTCTGCATACTGTGACGCAGTATCAGACATGGTTCTAAACAGCATTTGCGCGCTCTGTATCTCTCCTAACCCCAGAGGCTATCGCGCTTGCCTCTTAATTCAGGCAATCTAGATAATACCTCTGACAGAGTATTATTCATGATTGCAGCCATGTCCTGCAAGGTAATCGCTTATGGGCGTCCCTGATGTAATTGGCGCCATATTAGCGTTTGCGTCCCCTGAGCAGGAGGCGAAGGGGTCTGACACGTGGGGAGAGTTAGTCGGCATAACTTCCCCCCTCGACAGATCCCTCCTGGTGATAATTCTTTTATAGATAAAGACTGATCTTTACTGTTTAAGGTGAAATCATACATTTAGTACCACATTCTCTTTGGGCTCCCCACCATAGGCTTTCAAACATAATGAACAAGTAGGTTCCTCTGTGTCAGACATGTTTAAACAGACTAGCAATGAGACTAGACTAGTTTACCAAGCAATATAAAAACGTTTACTGCGCCTTTAAGAAACACAAATTTTCCCCAAATTTTGAAATAACAGTAAAAAAAATGCAGTTACAGCTAACGAAATTTTTACAGTGTATGTAATAAGTTAGCAGAGCATTGCCACCCACTTGCAAATGGATGATTTAACCCCTTAATACCAAAAACGGAATAACAAATGACAAAAACGTTTTTTAAACAGTCACAACAAACTGCCACAGCTCTACTGTGGCTTATTTACCTCCCTCAATACGACCTTTTGAAGCCTTTTGAGCCCTTCGAAGAAGTCCTGGATCATCGCAGGAAGAAGCTGGATGTCTGTATCTGTAATTTTTGCTGGTGCAAAAAAAACGCCAAAATAGGCCCCTCCCACTCATATTACAACAGTGGGGAAGCCTCAAGGGAACTGTTTCTAGGCAAAATTCAAGCCAGCCATGTGGAAAAAAACTAGGCCCCAATAAGTTTTTATCACCAAACTTATGTAAAAAACGATTAAACATGCCAGCAAACGTTTTAAAATACACTTTTATAAGAGTATGTATCTCTATTAATAAGCCTGATACCAGTCGCTTATCACTGCATTTAAGGCTTTACTTACAATTACTTCGGTTTCAGCAGCATTTTCTAGCAAATTCCATCCCTAGAAAATATTTTTAACTGCACAAACCTTATTACAGGAAAAACCTGCACGCTATTCCCCCTCTGAAGTTACCTCACTCCTCAGAATATGTGAGAACAGCAAAAGGATCTTAGTTACTTCTGCTAAGATCATAGAAAACGCAGGGCAGATTCTTCTTCTAAATACTGCCTGAGATAAACAGTACACCTCCCGGGTAACATTTAAAAATAACAAACTTTTGATTGAGAAATATAACTAAGTATAAAACACCACAAGTCCCTCTTACGACCCTCCATCTTAGTTTAGAGTTGCAAGAGAATGACTGGATATGGCAGTGAGGGGAGGAGCTATATAGCAGCTCTGCTGGTGGGTGATCCTCTTGCAACTTCCTGTTGGGAAGGAGAATATCCCACAAGTAATGAATGATCGTGGACTGGATACACTTAACAAGAGAAATTTTATATATACATATATATATATATATATTATATATATATATATATATTATATATATATATACATACATACATATATATATATATACATACATATATATATATTATATAACATAATTTATGTAAGAACTTACCTGATAATTTCATTTTCTTTCAGTATTAACAAGAGTCCATGAGCTAGTGACGTATGGGATATACATTCCTACCAGGAGGGGGCAAAGTTTCCCCTAACCTTAAATGCCTATAAATACACCCCTCACCACACCCACAAATCAGGTTTAACGAATAGCCAAGAAGTGGGGTGATAAGAAAAAAAGTGCGAAGCAAATAAAATAAGGAATTGGAATAATTGTGCTTTATACAAAAAAATCATAACCACCACAAAAAAGGGTGGGCCTCATGGACTCTTGGGTAACTATGAAAGAAATGAATTTTATCAGGTAAGTTCTTACATAAATTATGTTTTCTTTCATGTAATTAACAAGAGTCCATGAGCTAGTGACGTATGGGATAATGACTAACCAAGATGTGGATCTTTCCACACAAGAGTCACTAGAGAGGGAGGGATAAAATAAAGACAGCCAATTCCTGCTGAAAATAATCCACACCCAAAATTAAAGTTTAACAAAAACATAAGCAGAAGATTCAAACTGAAACCGCTGCCTGAAGAACTTTTCTACCAAAAACTGCTTCAGAAGAAGAAAATACATCATAAATGGTAGAATTTAGTAAAAGTATGCAAAGAGGACCCAAGTTGCTGCTTTGCAGATCTGGTCAACCGACAGCTTCATTCTAAACACCCAGGAAGTAGATACTGACCTAGTAGAATGAGCTGTAATTCTTTGAGCGGAATTTTACCCGACTCAACATAGGCAAGATGAATTAAGATTTCAACCAAGATGCCAAAGAAATGGCAGAAGCTTTCTGGCCTTTCCTAGAACCGGAAAAGATAACAAATAGACTAGAAGTCTTACGGAAAGATTCGTAGCTTCAACATAATATTTCAAAGCTCTAACAACATCCAAAGAATGCAATGATTTCTCCTTAGAATTCTTAGGATTAGGACATAATGAAGGAACCACAATTTCTCTACTAATGTTGTTGGAATTCACAACTTTAGGTTAAAAATTCAAAAGAAGTTCGCAACACCGCCTTATCCTGATGAAAAATCAGAAAAGGAGACTCACACGAAAGAGCAGATAATTCAGAAACTCTTCTAGCAGAAGAGATGGCCAAAAGGAAACAAAACTTTCCAAGAAAGTAATTTAATGTCCAATGAATGCATAGGTTCAAACGGAGGAGCTTGAAGAGCTCCCAGAACCAAATTCAAACTCCAGGGAGAGGAAATTGACTTAATGACAGGTTTTATACGAACCAAAGCTTGTACAAAACAATGAATATCAGGAAGAATAGCAATCTTTCTGTGAAAAAGAACAGAAAGAGCGGAGATTTGTCCTTTCAAAGAACTTGCGGACAAACCCTTATCTAATACCATCCTGAAGAAACTGTAAAATTCTCGGTATTCTAAAAGAATGCCAAGAAAAATGATGAGAAAGACACCAAGAAATATAAGTCTTCCAGACTCTATAATATATCTCTCGAGATACAGATTTACGAGCCTGTAACATAGTATTAATCACGGAGTCAGAGAAACCTCTATGGACCAAGAATCAAGCGTTCAATCTCCATACCTTTAAATTTAAGGATTTCAGATCCGGATGGAAAAAAGGACCTTGTGACAGAAGGTCTGGTCTTAACGGAAGAGTCCATGGCTGGCAAGATGCCATCCGGGACAAGATCCGCATACCAAAACCTGTGAGGCCATGCCGGAGCTATTAGCAGAACAAACGAGCATTCCCTCAGAATCTGGAGATTACTCTTGGAAAGAAGAACTAGAGGCGGGAAAGATATAGGGCAGGATGATACTTCCAAAGGAAGTGATAATGCATCCACTGCCTCCGCCTGAGGATCCCGGGATCTGGACAGATACCTGGGAAGTTTTCTTGTTTAGATGAGAGGCATCAGATCTATCTCTGGAAGCCCCCACAATTGAACAATCTGAAGAAATACCTCTGGGTGAAGAGACCATTCGCCCGGATGCAACGTTTGGCGACTGAGATAATCCGCTTCCCAATTGTCTACACCTGGGATATGAACCGCCAGAGATTAGACAGGAGCTGGATTCCGCACCAAACCAAAATTCGAGATACTTCTTTCATAGCCAGAGGACTGTGAGTCCCTCCTTGATGATTGATGTATGCCACAGTTGTGACATTGTCTGTCTGAAAACAAATGAACGATTCTCTCTTCAGAAGAGGCCAAAACTGAAGAGCTCTGAAAAACTGCACGGAGTTCCAAGATATTGATCGGTAATCTCACCTCCTGAGATTCCCAAACTCCTTGTGCCGTCAGAGATCCCCCACACAGCTCCCCAACCTGTGAGACTTGCATCTGTTGAAATTACAGTCCAGGTCGGAAGAACAAAAGAAGCCCCCGAATTAAACGATGGTGATCTGTCCACCACGTTAGAGAGTGCCGAACAATCGGTTTTAAGGATATTAATTGATATATCTTCGTGTAATCCCTGCACCATTGGTTCAGCATACAGAGCTGAAGAGGTCGCATGTGAAAACGAGCAAAGGGGATCGCGTCCGATGCAGCAGTCATAAGACCTAGGAGTTCCATGCATAAGGCTACGAAGGGAATGATTGAGACTGAAGGTTTCGAAGGCTGTAATCAATTTTAGACGTCTCTTGTCTGTTAAAGACAAAGTCATGGACACTGAATCTATCTGGAAACCCCGAAAGGTTACCCTTGTTTGAGGAATCAAAGAACTTTTTGGTAAATTGATCCTCCAACCATGATCTTGAAGAAACAACACAAGTCGATTCGTATGAGACTCTGCTAAATGTAAAGACGGAGCAAGTACCAAGATATCGTCCAAATAAGGAAAATACCACAATACCCTGTTCTCTGATTACAGACAGAAGGGCACGAGAATCTTTGTGAAAATTCTTGGAGCTGTAGCAAGGCCCAAACGGTAGAGCCACAAATTGGTAATGCTTGTCTAGAAAAGAGAATCTCAGGAACTGATAATGATCTGGATGAATTGGAATATGCAGATATGCATCCTGTAAATCTATTGTGGACATATAATTCTCCTTGCTGAACAAAAGGCAATATAGTCCTTACAGTTACCATCTTGAACGTTGGTATCCTTACATAACGATTCAATAATTTTAGATCCAGAACTGGTCTGAAGGAATTCTCCTTCTTTGGTACAATGAAGAGATTTGAATAAAACCCCATCCCCTGTTCCGGAACTGGGAACTGGCATAATTACTCCAGCCAACTCTAGATCTGAAACACAATTCAGAAATGCTTGAGCTTTCACTGGATTTACTGGGACATGGGAAAGAAAAAATTCTCTTTGCAGGAGGTCTCATCTTGAAACCAATTCTGTACCCTTCTGAAACAATGTTCTGAATCCAAAGATTGTGAACAGAATTGATCCAAATTTCTTTGAAAAAACGTAACCTGCACCCCTACCAGCTGAACTGGAATGAGGGCCGTACCTTCATGTGAACTTAGAAGCTGGCTTTGCCTTTCTAGCAGGCTTGGATTTATTCCAGACTGGAGATGGTTTCCAAACTGAAACTGCTCCTGAGGACGAAGGATCAGGCTTTTGTTCTTTGTTGAAACGAAAGGAACGAAAACGATTGTTAGCCCTGTTTTTACCTTTTAGACTTTTTATCCTGTGGTAAAAAAGTTCCTTTCCCAACCAGTAACAGTTGAAATAATAGAATCCAACTGAGAACCAAATAATTTGTTTCCCTGGAAAGAAATGGAAAGTAGAGTTGATTTAGAAGCCATATCAGCATCCAAGTCTTAAGCCATAAAGCTCTTCTGGCTAAGATAGCCAGAGACATAAATCTAACATCAACTCTAATAATATCAAAAATGGCATCACAGATGAAATTATTAGCATGCTGGAGAAGAATAATAATATCATGAGAATCACGATTTGTTACTTGTTGCGCTAGAGTTTCCAACCAAAAAGTTGAAGCTGCAGCAACATCAGCCAATGATATAGCAGGTCTAAGAAGATTACCTGAACATAGATAAGCTTTTCTTAGAAAAGATTCAATTTTTCTATCTAAAGGATCTTTTAAACGAGGGGTACCATCTGACGTAGGAATGGTAGTACGTTTAGCAAGGGTAGAAATAGCCCCATCAACTTTAGGGATTTTGTCCCAAAATTCTAACCTGTCAGGCGGAACAGGATATAATTGCTTAAAACGTTTAGAAGGAGTAAATGAATTACCCAATTTATCCCCATTCCTTAGCAATTACTGCAGAAATAGCATGTGGAACAGGAAAGACTTCTGGAATAACCGCAGGAGCTTTAAAAACCTTATCCAAACGTATAGAATTAGTATCAAGAGGACTAGAATCCTCTATTTCTAAAGCAATTAGTACTTCTTTAAGTAAAGAGCGAATAAATTCCATCTTAAATAAATATGAAGATTTATCAGCATCAATCTCTGAGACAGAATCCTCTGAACCAGAAGAGTCCAAAGAATCAGAATGATGGTGTTCATTTAAAAATTCATCTGTAGAGAGAGAAGATTTAAAAGACTTTTTACGTTTACTAGAAGGAGAAATAACAGACAAAGCTTCTTTATGGATTCAGAAACAAAATCTCTTATGTTATCAGGAACATTCTGCACCTTAGATGTTGAGGGAACTGCAACAGGCAATGGTACATCACTAAAGGAAATATTATCTGCTTTAACAAGTTTGTCATGACAATTATTACAAACAACAGCTGGAGGAATAGCTACCAAAAGTTTACAGCAGATACACTTAGCTTTGGTAGATCCAGCAGGCAGTGGTTTTCCTGTAGTATCTTCTGGCTCAGATGCAACGTGAGACATCTTGCAATATGTAAGAGAAAAAACACATATAAAGCAAAAATAGATCAAATTCCTTATAAGACAGTTTCAGGAATGGGAAAAAAATGCCAAACATCAAGCTTCTAGCAACCAGAAGCAAATGAAAAATGAGACTGAAAATAATGTGGAGACAAAAGCGACGCCCATATTTTTTGGCGCCAAATAAGACGCCCACATTATTTGGCGCCTAAATGCTTTTGGCGCCAAAAATGACGCCACATCCGGAACGCCGACATTTTTGGCGCAAAATAACGTCAAAAATGACGCAACTTCCGGCGACACGTATGACGCCGGAAACGGAAAAGAATTTTTGCGCCAAAAAAGTCCGCGCCAAGAATGACACAATAAAATGAAGCATTTTCAGCCCCCGCGAGCCTAACAGCCCACAGGGAAAAAAGTCAAATTTTGAGGTAAGAAAAAAATATGATAATTTAAAGCATAATCCCAAATATGAAACTGACTGTCTGGAAATAAGGAAAGTTGAACATTCTGAGTCAAGGCAAATAAATGTTTGAATACATATATTTAGAACTTTATAAATAAAGTGCCCAAACCATAGCTTAGAGTGTCACAGAAAATAAGACTTACTTACCCCAGGACACTCATCTACATGTTTGTAGAAGCCAAACCAGTACTGAAACGAGAATCAGTAGAGGAAATGGTAAATATAAGAGTATATCGTCGATCTGAAAAGGGAGGTAAGAGATGAATCTCTCTACGACCGATACAGAGAACCTTATGAAATAGACCCCGTAGAAGGAGATCACTGCATTCAATAGGCAATACTCTCCTCACATCCCTCTGACATTCACTGCACGCTGAGAGGAAAACCGGGCTCCAACTTGCTGCGGAGCGCATATCAACGTAGAATCTAGCACAAACTTACTTCACCACCTCCCTTGGAGGCA